>NC_056740.1:447267204-447273422 GCF_019279795.1 Protopterus annectens
AATGATTTCATCTGATAATGGCTATTTATTCCTTCTTCAAAAGTATTCAAAGCCCCCAGTCACCATTGTCAATAGCTTTTGCATTAAAGTTTATTAGCTGTTAATGAAGCATGAAGAGTATTGTTTCAGTAGCTCAGATTTAAAATCATGCCTGTTATGTGTCTGAATGGATTATAATGGAATTCATTACTGTATCACAAAACTGAATGCAAACCATTTGACACTATACAGTGAATTTTCTTTCATAATACTTACTCTAGACCCCTCCATAATGTTGTCCTCTAATTTCTCCGATGAATGGTAGTGTTAAGGATTTTTTTTTTAAGGTAAAAGTATAGGGCTATAGTTGGCACATATTACTAACACCTTCCTTCACTGTCTTATCAATACATGCTAACCCTAACCTTGAGCCTGTCACTGGCCTTAACCCTAACCTTACACATTACCTTAACAAAAATTTCTTTTAACACTACCACCAAACAAAACACACACACACACACACACACACACACACACACACACTTAAGTACATCCCCTTAATTTAACCTTTACTATAATCCTAAAATACACACACACGTACGACATCTATCCCCTCCCCAACCAGTACTCTAACCATAATCTACAAATACTTGCATGCAAACATACTCCTCCATGCCTACACACACACGCCACACTCTTCAATCCATGCCTACACACACACCACACTCTTCAGTCCATGCCTACACACACACCACACTCTTCAGTCCATGCCTACACACACACCACACACACACACCACACTCTTCAGTCCATGCCTACACACACACCACACTCTTCAGTCCATGCCTACACACACACCACACTCTTCAGTCCATGCCTACACACACACCACACTCTTCAGTCCATGCCTACACACACACCACACTCTTCAGCTGCATTCTATGGCACCTTCTGTCTGCTCGCTCTGCAGTTAAACGGCAACAGACACGTGGCTTTCAGCTCTGCAGTTGGAATCCTTTCCGGACGGTAGCTAGTGCAGCAGTATTCATTAATTTAGCTTAAACGTAAATGTATTATCGTTTACGAGTCGGACTTGGCTTAAAAAGTAGACGCGCGGCTTAGATATCCTGTGTTCTGCCTGAATGGCAGTCCAGCATTCAAACAGATGCGCGGCATGCTGACGGAGCTGACGTCATCGCGCACGTGATGACGTCAGCTCTGAAAGTGCAAAAAACAAAACAAAATAGATTGAAAAATCGGAAATAATGGGGTGCCACTGGGGAATCGTGGCACCCCATTATTGGGACCCCAAAACTCGGTAAAACCCGAGTAATTCGGGACGGTTGGGGGTATGGTGTGTGTGTCTAAAATATATATATATATATATATATATATATATATATGTGTGTGTGTGTGTGTGTGTGTGTGTGTGTGTGTATATATATATATTCTAGCTTAGGAGAGAGACTTTGGAGTGATTAAGTATCAGTTTTCTGTACTTTCTTGCTGTACTTAACTGTTTTCCGCCTAAACGCAGATTTTCTAGCGTTTATTGTGATTTAAAAGCTTGTTTTTTTCATATATTGTACTTATTTGACTGCCTGCACTTTTAAAAAGTTGTTTTTTGTTTAAATAATTTGCTTAACTGTTGTAGGCTACACACTAAAGTGCGATAGTCTTTTCTAATCGTTTGTAGTTGTTTAAAGCTGTTTTAAGTGTATTTTTTACTGTTTTTGCCTTATCTTTTCAAAAAAACATAAAAATTCCTTGTTTTCCGCCTTTTTAAGCTAGTATAGTCCAGTTTTCAGGCTAGTGCTGAATCCAGGGCTGTGATACTAGTTTCTGAGTTGCCCATATCTTACTTGGATAGAAGGAATTGTCTCTGTTCACCTGTGAGAGAGGGGGGAGCTTTGAGCAACCTATCTGTCCCTGGAGGGGTGGTTCCAGCCCAGAAGTTAGTAGTTTATTGGACATTTTGGGCTAATTTCTCTCTCTTTCATTTCCCTACTATAAAAACCATGTTTGCATGGTTTTGCACACCGGGCAGTGCCAGTTGGCTATGGTTAAATTATTCCCGGCTCCAATAAGTTTCCTCTTCAGTTTTTTCCTTGAAACCAGTCTAACTCTCAACCTAAGCACTTAAAAAGCATCCTACAGTCCAACACTTGCTCAGACCTAATAGCAAGCACTAATATACCCTGACACTGATTGCCCAGCAGGGCAAGGCTCTTTATTCACCCCTCACCAACCAAGTGACTAAGCAGCGCACACTACCATTCAGGCATGACCAAAGGGCAACTTCAGGTGCACTCTCCAGTCCATCTGGTGAATCTGGGTATCCTGAGGCAATGTTACAACTGCCTCATGTACACAGACAACCCTCTCCTCCTACCACCTACACTAACATATGCTAGAGATGCAATTATACAGCCAAACTGGAAGCTAAGCTGTCTCCACCCAAGACTGGAACAGACAGTTAAGAGGAGAAGAGGAGAAGGTTAACACTTGCACCACAACTCCAACCACACACAGACCTACTAAAACAGCATTGGCAAAAAATACACATAAATACACAAAATCATACTCAGATGCTCTAAATAAAAACCTGCAAAAGCATCAGAGACCTCCAAAGCAGACACCCAAACAGCCTGCACTTCCTGTCACAAACCAGACAACACAAAAAACACAAAATCAGTGTGCCGCACAATCACAACCCTTAAGGCGATATAACATACCTAACACACTAATAATAGGTGACTCTATAGTCAGGCACACTGACGTCCTGCTCACTAGGCTGGACAAGCAAAAGGTTACTGTTAGCTGCCTGTCGGGAGCCAGAATCCGCCGCATAACACAAGCACTCAGGTCACTCCAGAACAAGTACAAATATGACTCTGTCATTGTTCATGTTAGTGTGAATGACCTGAGACATACCTCCCTGGACTACATGAAAAGAGACATGGAAGAGCTCTCTGATCATGTAGCCCAGGCTGGTATGATCCTGACCCTAAGTAGCACCCTATCCTCACCAAGAAAGATACCTCAGTATAAAGAAAAAATGATCAGTTCCAACAATTGGCTAAGCTTCTGGTGTCATTCAAAGGGGATCCAGTGTCTGTCAGCCTGGGATGACATGCTCGACAAGCCACTTTGCTTCACAAGAGATGGCTTGCACCTGTCAACCCTAGGCATTCGAATACTGGTCAAGGCTCTTGCTGCCCTCATAGTGCCTTTTTTAGGCAAGGCTCAAAAGTCAAACCCACCTCTGTAAATAGTACAATTAACAAAAAACTGAGGGTTATGCTACTCAATGCCAGGAGTTTAAATCTCAAAATGCACACACTCAAAGCACTCCTCAGCATGGAGAATGTCAACATCTGTGCAGTAACTGAAACCTGGTTAGAGGTTCCAGAGAGCACCCCAGCACTACTGGGCTACAACTCATACCACACGTTCCGACCACAGAACATGGACCGAAACACAAAAGGAGGGGGTGTATCCATATTCATCAAGGATACCTACACCTCCAGGTTAGTGGCACAGCATGATACCTCTGAGATCATCCATGTGCAACTAACATCGGGCAGATCTGCAATGCAAATTGTGGCCTGCTGCAGATCACCTTCCGTGACCCAGGACCACCACTCCACCTTTCTGGAGACACTGGAAAACATGAAGGTCCTACCAAACACACTGATATTGGGGTATTTCAATTACCCTACCATTCACTGGGAAAACTACTCGTGTACAAATTCCCAGGCCCAGCGCTTCCTGGAATTCATCAACTCAAACACCCTGGATCAGCTGGTAAACTTCCCTACCAGAAGTGAGAACATATTGGACCTGGTCATCACCAACATGGGCGACAGGTGTTCCACACTGGAGGTCAACCCGTCACTGGTTAGATAACACAACCCACCACCACTCCCAGCTAAGGAAACCACAGTAAAAAACATTTCTAAAGCAAACTTCACCTTACTTAAGACAGATGTAGTAAGTTTCACAGCCTCCACGCTAAAGGAAAACACTGCCCAAGATGCAGAAACCTTTACAAGTGCACTCTATGAGCACCTACAAGGATGCATGGATCGTGCCATCCCTAGCAAAACCAAGACTCACTCCTCTAAGAGAAGGAAACCATTTTGGTGGACCCCTGCAATAAACAGGCTATACAACAGAAGGAGGAAACTAGTTCAGAAAAAAAGCAAATCCCAAGAAGGAAAGACATCCCTGATCAGTGTCAGTAAGAAACTGAGGTCCCTCATGAAATCATCCAAGGCTAACTTCGAAAGAAAAATAGGCAAGGATTCAAAAGATAACCACAAAGCCTTCTTTAGCTATGTTAAGAATCTAAGTGGCAACTCGCAGATATGTACTGAGCTAGTGCAAAATAGCACAAAATATACTGAACCTACTGATATTGCCAACATCCTGGCAAATAGATTCAGTGCAAACTTCACCCCCCCCCCCCCTTACCTCCAAATGGGCCCACAACAATAACGGAAAAGTGTAGTGTCCCAAAAATCACAGATGCACAGGTGAAAACTGCCCTTTCAAAAGCAAAAAACACAGCATCAATGGGAACAGATGGTGTCCCAGGCAGTGTCTTGCATGAACTACAGAATGAACTAACCCCCCACCTAAACACGCTGTTCAACCTCAGCCTCTCCGCAGGCTACTTGCTCATAGAATGGTGCTTAGCAACAGTTATTCATCTCCATAGAGGAAGGGTCACAACTGACCCTGGTAACTATCTCCCCGTAAGCCTGACTAGCCTGGTCTGGAAGACTATGGAGCGCATCACCATGGAACTCATTAACAAAGACATTGGGAACCTCCAAACACTTGACCTGACCTAGTTCGGCTTTGTTAAGGCCAGATCATGCCTAATAAACCTGTTTGACTTCTTCGAGACAGTCACCAAGGCCATAGACGAGGGAAAGGTGGTTCACACAGCCTACCTTGACTTCACCAAGGCTTTTGACACCATTCCCCACTCGGATATTACAGAAAAACTCATCAGCCTGAGCACAAACCCCTACGTCATGAGATGGGTTGCCAACTGGCTTACAGACAGAACTCACACGGTAAGAATAGCAGGCTCCAGGTCTGACTCTAAACTAATCACAAGTGGTGTCCCACACGGCTTGGTCCTGGGACCCCTACTGTTCGGCATATACTTCTCAGAAGTACAGGCAAATACAGGAGGACTATGGCTAACCAAGTTCGCTGATGACTGCAAACTGGGAGCCATAACTGACTCTCTGGCTGACATGGACATCCTCCAAAAGGGCCTTACTGAGACAGACACCTGGTGTCAAAGTCATGGCCTCAAGCTAAATGCCAAATAATGCATAGTCATCCCATTTGGGAAAAACAAAACACCCACAAATTACCACTTAGGTGGCAGCCCCCTTAAAACAGAAGAGGTAATAAGAGATCTGGGGACTCAGGTAAATAGTAATCTCTCCTTTGACAATCATATTGCCAAAGTAGTTAGGAAATCCTTCTATGTGGCCCATCTAATTACTGAAGGGTTCGCATCTAGAAATAAACAGGGTATAGTGCCCATCTACTCGTCACTCATTAGACCCATCATAGAGTACAATGCCCGATTTGGGATGTACCTCACAAGACACTTCCAACAGCAGGAAAGACCACAAAAGTATCTCACCAAGAGGATTACTGGCCTCAAACATATGTCCTATGCAGCCCGACTGAAAAAACTCCAGCTGTACTCAGTGGCATATTGCTTACTCAGAGGTGATCTCTGCCTGACTTACAAAGCCATGTCCAACTCAGAATTGATGGACATGCTCCACCTAAAGAAATCCAAGTCACTGTGAGCCACGCGCTCTAGTGAGCTAAACCTCCCCACAACAATAAACAGAACATGCTGGAGGGATAGATTCCTGTCACAGAGACTCCCCATGCTTTGGAACAAGATTCCAAATTACATCAGGCAGAGCACCTCACTAACACTCTTCAAGAGAAACCTTGACGAGTGGATGGGTAACAGAAAATGCACCCCTAGAATCACTTCATTGGCTCAGCTTGACAAAGGATCAGTTAAATAATAAATGGGGCGGTGAAAGCCGACACACTCTGGCTAGGCTTAAAATGCCCTCGGGCAGATATCCTAGTATCTACCTATGAACCTATATATATATATATATATATATATATATATATATATATATATATATATATATATATATATCTATATCTATATATATATA